>NC_135002.1:13145172-13147672 GCF_051020985.1 Nomia melanderi | reverse complement strand
TAATTGCATAAACATCCGTAGTTTGTTAATTTTGTTGTTCGACTTTGTACCATCTGTACTTTCCGAGTACGGGGATTATTTGAAAAAAAGTTCCAAGCTTTATAGAAGAGCACGGTATACATTGAGCTTTTGGAAACCAGATTGACCCATGTCCGGAGTTACTGTTACAAGTAAAAATAGTCAAATAGAATAAGATTGAAGTAATTATATATCAACTTGTTGGTATATAGGATAAACTGGCGACGTCTATATGTTAGATATCAAAGGGTATTTGGCAATTACTAGGAAAGTACAATCGTTATATCGTGATTTGTCGACACATTTAATAAAGCATAACGATTATTTTCGAAAAGACAAGCAGTTTTGTTGTTCACAGTCATTTATTCCCTGAGAAGGTAACGTATCGGCAACGACGTGGATCTGGCTCTGGTTTTCAACGGTCGAATCCATCGAAAGAAGTTTCGTTTAACGGAAAAACACGGTTTAGCGGTTCACCGGTAGAGATATCGAGATATATAACTGAACGATACACAAAAGGCCTTACACATGTTAACCACAGTAGAATTTCCGACGTTCCCGCGTCCGCGATTCTAAGTGTCTAGTTCCCGTTATATTTTTGACACGTTTTTTATACGTTAACCTCGCGATCGCTAAAGAATATTAAAACAAACGAAGATAAAGAAAAATGGGAAAAAACAAAAAAAAATGGATGCTTTACGCGATTCTAGGAATCACATTTACTCATTGAAGCAGAGAGAAGGAAGAGAGAGAGAGAAAGAGAGAGAGTGTATGGATGTGTGCGTGTGTGCGTGCGTGTGAATAAAATAAAAGAAGGGAAAAAAACACAGTAAACGAAACGAAAAGACTAAATGAATGAGAATAAAAGAAAAAAGGTTTTATAGACGAAATAATCGAAATAGCCGACGCGTCGGAATATTATGCAGAACATTGTTCATATACTCAGGATAATAAGAGACGCCTTAATTTTTAGTCTTTGGATTCGGTCTTCGAGAATTAACAACGACTGTATTTATGTATATAACGGGTGGACGAAGGAAAAAATATGGAGAATATATATATATATATATAGTGTATAATATATGTATATATATATATATATATATTATACACAATATTGTTTTTCTCTTCCTCTCCCGCGTCAGAAAAAGTCTATCGGGGCACATGCGCGTTTTTACCCGTTCCCCCCACCCCCCGGATACATTGAAAAAGAAAAATCCGCGCGCGCTAGCCGATCGAAGAAACGAAAGAAAGCATTGGAATAAAAAAAAGCATACGCATAGAAGATGAAGCTGTATCGGCCACGTTACGAAAAGTTCTTCCTTGTTCAACGAAGACGGAAATCCGTTAATCGATGCCGACGAAAGGAAACTCGACGTTATATTATATATATATATATATACGTATATGCATATATAAATATATAGTATTATATATAATATACATACCTCGCAATAGATTCTCGCCTTTTTAAGACGATAGACATCCCTTCGCGCTGATGAACGATAGAAATTTTGCGTTCAGCCGTTTTTGTTTTTCTTCTTCTTTTTTTGTTTCTTTTTCGTCACTTGCTCGCGTGTCCGACCTGTGAGTTCTCTATATCGTGCCAAATCGTGAGAGTTGGGAAGGTTGACCGAGAGAAAAAAGTTGGGGAGGGAGGGAGGGAGAGAGAGAGAGAGAGAGAGAGAGAGAGAGAGAGAGAGAGAGAGAGAGAGAGAGAGGGTGGGAGGGGGGGGGGGAGAGCGACAGGGAGGGAGCGAGAGAGGATGCGCGAGAGGGAGAGGGAGAGGGGGAGAGACAGAGAGAGAGAGAGAGAGAGAGGGAGAGAGAGAGAGCAACCCATAGTTACGGATTTAGTCGAGCGGTAAATACAATGTTAGTCGTATTCGATCGATGATTTAGGATTGATTTAGTCGAAACCACGACTCGATTTTTATTTATCTGAAAACGTGTATCGCTCGAAAAGGATACCTTTTAACCGGGGTCGGTCCTCGTTGAGTATGCATTTTTTCCCCATCTCCTCAGGTTTTTTTCTGTTTTTTTTCTTTTTTTCCTTTACTCCACCGACAACCTCCGATTCCTTTCCTCCGTTCGCTGTTTCTTAGTTTCTCTTTGAAATTGACTGGAATTACTAGGTCTTCTCTCGACAAAGACATTTAAATCTTCGAAAAAATAAAGAATTGCTCACAGAGAATAACCTTCGCTGATGGATCGCGGGAACGTATTCATGTTTTCCGTTCTTGTTTCGTTCCATTTGTTTTCAGTAATAGCGTTTTTTGGAACGTCGCGTAACCCCTGCGGCACACGCACGCTATTTCGAGGCTTCGGGGCACGGAGAATCGTCTCACCCTCCGCTACCCCTTCTTTATACGTTAAGAATGTATGTACAGCACGCATGAAACGGAAGCTATACATATTACGATTATGTATATCGACGAAAATACTAATACTACATACGCGACTTTGTAATTTTTAGCACGAA